>NW_026692273.1:0-13177 GCF_021218885.2 Marmota monax
CTAACCATAATCTTGAAACTAATGATAACCAAAACCTAGCCCAAATCTGATACCTAACTGTAGCTTTCACCCTAACCCTAACACTAACACTATCCCTAACCCTAACCTGAAACCTACCTCTAACCTTATCTTTACCCTAGCCAAATCCCAACCCCAATGCTAACCCTAGTCCTAAAAGTAATCCTTAGTCTACCCAAAACCTAAGCCTATTACTAGTCCTAACCCTAGCACTCATTCTTGTTATAACCATAACCCAAATCCTAACCCTATCCCTGACCCTTATTCTGACCCTAAATCTAAACCAAATTCTAACACTAGCCCTACCCATTACCCTATATCTAAACCTAACCCTAAAACTAGCCCTAGATTAAACCTAATCCTAAATCTAGTCATATCTTTAGCTAAGACCAAAACAACAACATAGCCCTAGCTCTAATGATAACCCTTAACCTAAGCCAAACACTAAACTTACCTCTAGACCTAACCAATCCTAATTCTGGCTCCAGCCCTAACCCTAACCCTAATCCAAACACAGATCCTGACACTAACACTAACCCTAGCTATAAAATGGACCCTAACTGAAACCAAAACCTAACATTAGGCCTAGCCATAACGGTAAACATAATCCTTACTTTATCATAGCACTAAAACTATCTCTAGACCTAACACAAAACCTAGCCCTAATCCTAGGCCTAAATCTAGCCCAAAATGTAACCCTAACCCTAACCTAAACTTATCCCTTATCCTAAGCCTAACCCTCACGCTAACAATAACCCTTGCCTTAGACATAACCAGAGATAAAACCCAAAAACGAACCCTAAACATAACCCCATTCCTATCCCTAAACATAATCCTAATCTTAGCCCTAAACATAATGTTAACACTAGCCTAATACTATTCTAAAATTATCCATTACCCTAAACCGAAATTTAACCCTAATGATAAACCTAGCTCTATTCTGTGTATGTCTTTTCCTATCATATGAGTCTCCTGAAGGTAGCATATTGTTGGATCTGTTTTTTTTTTTTTTTTTTTTTTTTTTTTTTTTTTTTTTTTTTTTTTTTTTTTTATCCAGGTTATTAGCCTATGTCTCTATTTTTTTTTTAATTTTTTATTGTTGGCTGTTCAAAATATTACATAGTCCTTGATATATCATATTTCACAATTTGATTCAAGTGGGTTATGAGCTCCCATTTTTACCCCATATACAGATTGCAGAATCACATCAGTTACACATCCATTGATTTACATATTGCCATACTAGTGTCTGTTGTATTCTGCTGCCTTTCCTATCCTCTACTATCCCCCCTCCCCTCCCCTCCCCTCCCCTCCCCTCCCCTCTTCTCTCTCTGCTCCCTCTACTGACATTCGTTTGTCCCCATTATATTATTTTTCCCCTTCCCCTCACTTCCTCTTGTATGTACTTTTGTATAACTCTGAGGGTCTCCTTCCATTTCCATGCATTTTCCCTTCTCTCTCCCTTTCCCTCCCACCTCTCATCCCTGTTTAATGTTAATCTTCTTCTCATGCTCTTCGACCCTACTCTGTTCTTAGTTACTCTCCTTATATCAAAGAAGACATTTGGCATTTGTTTTTTTAGGGATTGGCTAGCTTCACTTAGCATAATCTGCTCTAATGCCATCCATTTCCCTGTAAATTCTATGATTTTGTCATGTTTTAATGCAGAGTAATACTCCATTGTGTATAAATGCCACATTTTTTTTTATCCATTCATCCATTGAAGGGCATCTAGGTTGGTTCCACAGTCTAGCTATTGTGAATTGTGCTGCTATGAACATCGATGTAGCAGTGTCCCTGTAGCATGCTCTTTTTAGGTCTTTAGGGAATAGACCGAGAAGGGGAATAGCTGGGTCAAATGGTGGCTCCATTCCCAGCTTTCCAAGAAATCTCCATACTGCTTTCCAAATTGGCTGCACCAATTTGCAGTCCCACCAGCAATATACAAGTGTACCCTTTTCCCCACATCCTCCCAGCACTTGTTGTTGTTTGACTTCATAATGGCTGCCAATCTTACTGAAGTGAGATGGTATCTTAGGGTGGTTTTGATTTGCATTTCTCTGACTGCTAGAGATCTTGAGCATTTTTTCATGTACTTGTTGATTGATTGTATGTCCTCCTCTGAGAAGTGTCTGTTCAGGTCCTTGGCCCATTTGTTGATTGGGTTTTTTGTTCTCTTATTGTCTAATTTTTTGAGTTCTTTGTATACTCTGGATATTAGGGCTCTATCTGAAGTGTGAGGAGTAAAGATTTGTTCCCAGGATGTAGGGACCCCATCCAGGTTATTAGCCTATGTCTCTTGATTGGTGAATTTAAGCCACTAACATTTAAGGTTACTATTGAAATGTGGTTTGTACATCCAGTCATGTTTGTTTGTTTATTTATTTATTTATTTATTTATTTTATTTTGGCTATGTTTTTCCTCTTTGGTTATTTTTCTCCCCCTTTACTGAGATACCTCCCACTGTTAGTTTTGGGTGCTATTTTTCAATTCCTCTTCTTGTAGTATTTTGCTCAAAATGCCTTGCAGTGCTGGTTTTCTGGCTGCGAATTCTTTTAACTTTTGTTTATCATGAAATATTTTAATTTCATTGTCATATCTGAAGCTTAATTTTGCTGGATACAGTATTCTTGGTTGGAATCCATTATTTTTCAGTGTTTGAAATACATTGTTCCAGGATCTTCTCGCTTTCAACGTATGTGATGAAAAATCAGCCGTTAACCTAATGGGTTTACCCCTGAATGTAATCTGCCTCCTTTCTCTCGTAGATTTAATATTAATATAAAACTACCCCTTACCCTAACCTGACATCTAACCCTATCCATTTCCCTAACTCAAATGATAATCTTAGCCATAACCTTAACACTAACCCTAAACTTAAAGCTACCACTAACCCTAACCTGACATCTAACCCTTTCCATTTACCTAAATCTAAAGATAACCTTAATTCTATCCCTAACATTAACACTAACCTTAAAGGAAAATCTAACTCTAGACATAATCCTAAACCTAACCCTCACCCTAGCACTAACCCTAGCTCAAAACCTAACCTGTACCATAAACCTAAGCCAAACCCTAATCCTAGCCCTAGCCCTAACCCTAACTCTAGCTCTAATAGTATTCTAAACCCTAGCCCTAACCCTAGCTCTAATGCTATTCATTAATCTAACAATAACCTTAACCCAAATGCTAACCCTAGGCCTAACCCTAATCCCACCAATTACTCTAATCTTACCCTAAATCCTAAACCCAAACCTATCCATAAACCTATCCCTAATTCTAAACCTAATGCTAATTTGAGCCTTAACCCTAATATTTAACCTAACACAAACCTGAAACCTGCCCCTGCCCCTAAAAATACACCTTACTCTTAACCTCAGCTTTAACCTAAACCTAACACTAGACCTAGCCATGAACCTAACCCTATAACTATCCCTAGCTGTCACCCTAAAACTGATATTATCCTTATCCCTAAAACTTGCCCTAACCCTGACACAAATCCTAGCCCTCATCCTAACCCAAAATCTAGCCTTAATTCTAACACAAACCTAACACTAGACCTAAACCTAATTCTAATCATCACCCTAACCCTAAACCTATCTATAACCCCATCCCTTCACCTAAATCTAACCCTAAACCTAATCTTAAACATAGCCCTAACCATAGGCCTAACACTAACACCAATCCTAGACATATTCCTAGCCCTAATTTAGCCCTAAACTTAACACTAACCCTAGCCTTAAACCTAACTCTAACTATCGCCCTAGCTCTATTCCTAGTTCTAACCCTACCCTTTACCATAACCCAAAACTAGACATAACCTTAGCCCTAACCCTAGCCATAGCCCTAGCCCTAAAATTAACCATAACTCGAAATGTACCCCTAAGCCTATACTCACCATATCACTAGCAATCACACTAACATTAATCGTAAAAATACCCTTACCTTTAGCCTTAGCCCTAAAACATTACAAGCCATAGAACTAACCCAAACCTTAACCTAAACCAAATAATAACCCTATATCTAGCCCTAAGCCTACCCGTATTTCTAGTCCTATCTCCAACCCTAAAACTAATCCTGACCCTGACTCTGAACCTAACACTAACCCTAGCTCAAAACATCACCCTGAACCTAAACCTAACCATAAAACTAGACTTAGCCCTACCGTAACCCTAAAATTAGCCTTAATCATAACCCTAGTTCTTACATTAGCTGTATCCCTAACACTATCCCTAATATAACCCCAAATCTAGCCCTAAAGTGAGCCCCAACCCTAGCATTAACCCAAACTCTAAACCTCAACCAAGTCCTAATGCTTACCATAAACCTAACCCTAAATTTAATCCTTGCAATAACCCTAAACTTAACACTAACCCTAACACTAACACTAACCATAAACCTAGCCCTAACCCCAGCTCTAACCCTATCCATTATCCTAACCCTAACCCTAATGCTAACCCTCGGCCCAACCCTAACACATTCACTAATCCTAAAATATCCATTACCCTAAAAATAAACCTTACACTAAACCTAACCAAACACTAAACCTAGACGTAACACTAACACTAAAACTAGCCCTAAATGTAACCCTACTTCTTACATTAGCCATAGCCCTAAAGCTAACACCAAACCTAGCCTAGCCCTAATCCAAGCTCTAACCCTAGCTTTAACCCTAACCCTAAGCCTAACCCTATCCCTAACCCTAATCCGAACCTTAGCCCTAACACTAATGCTAACCCTATCACTTACCCTAAGCCAAACTCTAACCCTAAAGCTACCCTAGTCCTAAACCTAATTCTTAGCCTAACACAAAACCTAACTCTATTGCTATTTCTAACCCTAATCCTCAAACTAGCTCTATATCTATCCCAAAGCTTAACCCTATCCCTGACCCTTATTCTGACCCTAACACTAACCATAGGTCTAAACCTGACCCTAACACTAAACCAACCCCTAACATTGGCACTACTTGTAACCCTATAACTAAACCTTACCTTAACACTAGACCTAGACCTACAATTAATCCTTTATCTACTGATATGTCAAGGTCTAGCCCTAAACAAAACTTAGTCCTAGAACTAATAATAACCCTTAACCTAAACCAAACACTAAACCTACCCTTAGACCAAACCATAGACCTAACACTGGACCTGACAATAAACTTAAACCTGTACTGAACACTGACCCTTACCCTAACACAAACCCTAGCTCTTAACCTTATCCTAACAAAACGCATAACCCTTACACTAGACTTAGCCATATCACTAACCCTCAAACTAGCCATCACCATAGGCCAAAACCTACATCTAACTCTGTCCATTACCCTAACCCTAACACTAATGCTAACCCTAACCCTAATCCTCATTTCAGTCCAAACACTAGCTCAATCCCTAACCCTTAAACTTAACCTAACCCTAACACTAACCCATGGCCTAAACCTAAACCGAACCTTAAACCTAGCCCTAATCCTAACCTTAACATTATCCCTAACCCTAGCTCTAAGCCTAAATAGTACCCTAACTCTAACCCTAATCTTAATAATAAACCTAGCTCTAACCCTAGCTCTAACCCTACCCATTACCCTAACCCTAAACCTTTACCCTGATGATAACCCTAACCATTACCCTAAATCTACACTAACCCTAACCCTAGACATAGCCATAAACCTAACCCTTGCCATAGAGCTAACTCCTGCTCAAACCCTAACCATTACCCTAAACCTAAATCTAAGCCTATCCCTAATCCTAACCTTAAGCCAAAACCTAACACTAACACGAAATCAAACCCTATCCAATACCCTAAACCTAATGATAAACCTAGCCCTATCCTTAACACTTACCTTGACACTAACCATAACTATAACCTAGACCTAACCCTTGCCCTACAGCTAACCCTAGCTCAAACTCTAAACCATATCCTAAACCTGAACCTAAACCTAACCCTAGGCCTAACCCTAACTCTAGCCGTAATACAAACCATAACCCTAGCCCTAACCCTATCCATTATCCTAGGCACAACCATAACCCTAAGGCTAACCCTAGGCCTAACCCTAACCCTTTTGCTAACTCTAACCCTATGAATTACCCTACACATAACATGAACCCTAAACCAAAACATATCATTACCCTAACCAAACCCTGATGCTAATTCAAGCTCTAAACCTAAACCCTAACCTAAACTAAACTTGAAACCTAATTCTTACCCTAATAATAGCCCTAGCTCTAAACCTGACCCTTACAGTAAACCGAACCCTTACACTAGACCTAGCCATAAATCTAACCCTCAATCTATCCCTAACGTAAGCCTAGACCTGACACTAGCCCTAGCCTTAATTCTTGCCATAACACTAAAACAAACTTTAGCCCTTATCCTAGCCCTAAACCTAGCCTTATTTATTACTATTCAAACCATAACTCTAGCCCTAACCGAATTCTAACTTTGACCTAGCCCTAAATCTAGCTCTATCCCCATGTCTTCCTCTAAACCTAACCCTATCCCTTAACCTACTCCTAAGCCTAAAACTCCGCCTAACCTTAATACGAACGCTAGACCTAATCCTAGCCCTAATTTAGCCCTAAAACTAACCTAACTCTAGCCCTAAGACTAACTCTAACTCTTCCCTTAGTCCTATTTCGAGTTTTAACTCTATCCCTTACCATAATCCTATCACTTGCATTTACATTAGCCCTAACCCTAACCTTGAACATAAAAACCAAACCCTAAGCCTACACCTAGCCCTAAACCTAGCCCTAATTTGAGTCCTATCCCTAACCCTAAAACAAACCCTGTCCCTGCCTCTGATACTAACACTAACCCTAACTCTAAACATCACTTAAAACCTAATCCTAAACCTAACCCTAGACCTAGCCCTAACTCTAACCCTAAAACTAGTTCTAATCGTAACCCTAGTTCTTGCATTGGCTGTAGCCCTAAACCTATCCCTAACCTAACCCAAAACCTATCCCTAATCGGAGCCCTAACACTACCTTTAACCCTAACCATAACCCTAATTCTAGCCCTAAACCTTACCCTGAACCTAACCCTAACACTAACCCTTGACATAACCCAAAACCTAACCCTAACCTTAGCCTTTATCCTAACCATAAACCTAGCCCTAACCCCAGTTGCAATCCTATCTATTACTCTAATCCTAATCCTAACCCTAATGCTAACCCTAGGATAACCCTAAACCTATTCCTAACCCTAAACCTATACATTACCATAAACCTAACCTGAACCCTAAACTTAACCATATCCATAAACCTAATTCTAACCCTAATAATATTAACCCTAAAACAATCTCTAACCATAACCCTAGACATGATATTAGCCCTAGCCCTAATAAAGCCCTAACCCTAAAACAAACTCTAGCCCTAATCCTATTCCTATTCTTAGTCTTAATTCTAAACCTAACCCTAACCCTAAACCTAACACAAAACCTAGCCCTAATTCAAGGCCTAACCCTAGCTTTAACCCTAACCCTAACCCTAGCCCTAACCTTAACCCTATCCCTAGTCCTAATGCTAGCTCTAACCCTATTTCTTACACTTAGTCAAACCCTTACCCTATTTCTACCCTAGTCCTAACCCTAGTTCTATGCCTACCCCAAACCCTAACTCTACTACTAGTCCTAAATCTAGCCCTCATTCTAGCTCTAAATTTAACCCAAACCCTAAACCTAACTCTGACCCTTATTCTGACCCTAACTATAAACATAGGTTTAAACCTGAACTTAACGCTTATCCAAAACCTATCACTAGCCCTACCAGTAATCCTAAACCCAAACCTAACACTAACAATAGCCCTAGACCTAAACCTAATTCTAAATATAGTCATAACCCTAGCCTTAGCCCTAACAATAACTCTTAACCTAAACCAAACTCTAACTCTACCCCTAGACCTACCCTAGTCCTCATTCTGGACATAACACTAAAACTAATCCTAATCTGAACACTGATACTTACCCTAACAAAAACCCTAACTCTAAACATTATCCTAACCCAGAAACTAACCCTAAAAATAGTCAAACTCTAAATCTAGCCATAACCATAACTCTATCTCTTACATTTCCCATATACCTAGAACTAGCCCTAATCCTCACACAAAATCTAGCCCTAATTACAGCCCTAAACCGAACCCTATGCATAACCTTAACCCTAAACCTAGTCCTAACCATAACCCTAACCCTCTTGCTACCCCTAACCCTAGCTCAAACACTAAACTTTACCCTAAACATAACCCTAGCGCAAACCCTAAACCTCACCCTAACTCTAGCCCTAACCCCAAATGTAATCATAGCCCAAACCCTAGCTCTAACTCTATCCATTACACTAACCATAACCCTAAAACTAAAGCTAACCCTAGCCTTAAAAGTAATCCTAACCCTACCCTAGCCCAGAATGTAAACCTAACCCTTGCCCTATCCCTAAATCTAGCTCAATCCCTAATCCTTACACTTAACCTAACCCTAACACTAACTCAAGGCCTAACCCTAACACTAACCCCAGCCCTAATCCTAACCTTAACCCTAGTCCTAACCCTAGTTCGAACCCTACCCAATACCATAACCCTAAAATTAACGCTAATGATTACACTAGACCTAAAGCTAAACCTACCCTAACTCTAAACATAAAACTAACCCTAGAACTAACAGTAAATCGAACCCTAACCCTAAATCTAAGCAGCTCAAACCCTAACCCTAATCCTAAACCTAAACCTAACGCTAACCTCAATCTAACCCTATATTTAACCTGACATCTAAACCTATTACCCTAACCCTAATGATAACCCTAGCCTTAAGTGTAACACTAACCATGACCATAAACCTAGACCAAACCCTAAATTAACCTTAGCCATAGCAACAATCCTAGCTCAAATCCTAAACAATCCCCTAAACCTAATCCTAAGTGTAACCCTTACCCTAACCCTTCCATAAACCTAACTCTAGCCCTAATTCTAACCATTATCCTAGCCCTAACCTTAGGTCTAACCCTATAAATTACCCTAAAAATATCCATAACCCTAATGCTAACCCTAGGCCTAAACCTAAACCTATCATAAACCCTAACTGTATCCATTACCTTAAACTTAACCTGAACCCTAAACTTAACAGTATCCATTACCCTAACCCTAATTCTAAATGCTAATTTGAGCCTTAATGCTAAACCTTAACCTAACCCAAACCTGAAGTCTGACCCTTACCCTAATATTACCCCAGCTCTTAATCTGACCCTTTCCCTAAACATAACACTTTAATTTCACCTAGCCCTAAACCTAACCCTAAAAATATCACTAACTATAAACCTAGACCTGACGTTAGTCCTAGCCCTAATTCTTGCCCTAAACATAACACAAAACCTAGCCCTAATCCTAGCCTTAAATTTAGCCTTAATCCTAAACCTAACCATAACCTTAGCCCTAACTGTAAAGCTAATCATAAAACTAGTTCTATCCCTAACCATAGCACTAAAACAAAACTGAGCAAAAGGCCTAACACTAAGCTTAACTTAAACCAAACCCTAGCACTACAGCTATAGTAACCCTAGCCCTAAATTGAGTCCTAATTATATCTTTAAAAATAACCCTGAACCTGACTTATATCCTAACACTCATCCTAGCTCTAAACACAACCCTAAACTTAAACTGAACCCTAAAGTAAAGCTAGCCCTAATTTGAGTCCTAAACCTAACCCTAAAACTAACCCTGACCTGACTGATATCCTAACACTAACTCTAGCTATAAATATCACCCAAATCTTAAACCTAACCCTAACACTTGACCTACCCCTACACCTAAGCCTAATTGTAACCCTAGTCCTTATATTAGCCATTGCACTACCCTAGCCTTAAACCTCACACAAAAACTCTCCATAAACTGAGCCCTAAACCTAGCTTTAACCCTAACCATAAACCTAGTCCTAACCCTATGCCTTACCCTGAGCAAAATCTTAATCCTAATGGTAACCCTAGACCTATCCCTAATCCCTAGGCTAACCAAATCCTAACCCTATTAATAGTCCTAATGCTAGATCTCATTCTATCTCTAATGCTATTCCAAACCCTAACCCTAACCCTCACCCTTATTCTGACCATAACATAAACCCTAGGGCTAAACCTGACCCTAACCCTAAACAAAACCCTAACACTAGCCCTCCTTGTAATCTTATACCTAAACCTAAACCTACCACTACCTCCAGACCTAAACCTAATTCTAAATCTAGCCTGAAATATAGCTCTAGACCTAAACAAAATCCTAGACCTAGCCCTACAAAAACCTTTACCTAACCCAAACACTAACTCTACCCCTAGACCTAAACCTAGTCAAGGCTGTCTATAGGGCTCCTAAATAACTATCTACTACCAACACCCTGATCCAATCACCTGTTAGTACCCCCATTCAGTAGAGCAATCTTCTAAGTAGCCAAGATATCCTAACCCTCATACCATCATAGCACCTAACCTAAACATAAAGTCCTAAGAACAGACAACAAATCACTATATGCATACAGAATCTGGAAGCCTTTTATGAATGGAATGAATCTCTTTAAAGTACAATAAAGCCCAACATTTCTAGGCATAGTCTCCCTCCACAAAACAGAGAAAACAGAGATATACAAAACCAAAACAAATTTATAGGAGAAAGCAGAAACACAGCAGTCAAACAGAGCTGGAAAGTAACGTGAACAACACGAAAAAACAAGGGGAAAAGGATTACAAACAATGCAGGGCAACTTAAATCTACAGGAGGACCTAGAGGCATCTGAAAAATGGACAGAGAAAGAACTCAAGGCATACCTAACTCAGATGGAATGGAATATTAGAGAAGACATGAGACAGCAAGTCCAAGCAATGAAAGTATATTTTGAAAACAAATTAAACAAACAAATTCAAATGGTAAAGAACAAGCTCTACCAGGAGATAGAGATTAAAAAAAATCAAACAGTAATCCTAGAAATGCAGGAAACCATAAACCAAATTAAAAACTCAAATGAGAATATTACAAATAGACTAGATCAAGTAGAAGTCAGAACATCAGATAATGAAGACAAAGTTTATCAACTTGAAAAGAATATAGTCAACACAGAAAGGATGCTTAAACCTCATGAGCAATCTATCCAAGAGATATGGGATGTCATAAAAAAAAAAAAAAAAACTTGAGAGTCATTGGGATAGAAGAAGGTATAGAGGTTCAAACCAAAGGAATGGACAATCTATTAAATGAAATAATCCTAGAAAACTTCCCAGATATGAAAAATGGAATGAATTGGCAAATCCTGGAAGACTACAGGACCCCAAACATTCAAAACCGTAATAGACCAACTCCAAGACACATAATTATGAAGATATCCAACATAACAGAACAAGGAGAGAATATTAAATGCTACGAGAGAAAGGAGGCAGATTACATTCAGGGGTAAACCCATTAGGTTAACGGCTGATTTTTCATCACAGACGTTGAAAGCGAGAAGATCCTGGAACAACGTATTTCAAACGCTGAAAAATAATGGATTCCAACCAAGAATACTGTATCCAGCAAAATTAAGCTTCAGATATGACAATGAAATTAAAATATTTCATGATAAACAAAAGTTAAAAGAATTCACAGCCAGAAAACCAGCACTGCAAGGCATTTTGAGCAAAATACTACAAGAAGAGGAATTGAAAAATAGCACCCAAAACTAACAGTGGGAGGTATCTCAGTAAAGGGGGAGAAAAATAACCAAAGAGGAAAAACGTAGCCAAACTAAAATAAATAAATAAATAAATAAATAAACAAACAAACATGACTGGATGTACAAACCATATTTCAATAGTAACCTTAAATGTTAATGGCTTAAATTCACCAATCAAGAGACATAGGCTAATAACCTGGATGGGGTCCCTACATCCTGGGAACAAATCTTTACTCCTCACACTTCAGATAGAGCCCTAATATCCAGAGTATACAAAGAACTCAAAAAATTAGACAATAAGAGAACAAAAAACCCAATCAACAAATGGGCCAAGGACCTGAACAGACACTTCTCAGAGGAGGACATACAGTCAATCAACAAGTACATGAAAAAATGCTCAAGATCTCTAGCAGTCAGAGAAATGCAAATCAAAACCACCCTAAGATACCATCTCACTCCAGTAAGATTGGCAGCCATTATGAAGTCAAACAACAACAAGTGCTGGCGAGGATGTGGGGAAAAGGGTACACTTGTACATTGCTGGTGGGACTGCAGATTGGTGCAGCCAATTTGGAAAGCAGTATGGAGATTTCTTGGAAAGCTGGGAATGGAGCCACCATTTGACCCAGCTATTCCCCTTCTTGGTCTATTCCCTAAAGACCTAAAAAGAGCATGCTACAGGGACACTGCTACATCGATGTTCATAGCAGCACAGTTCACAATAGCAAGACTGTGGAACCAACCTAGATGCCCTTCAATAGACGAATGGATAAAAAAAATGTGGCATTTATACACAATGGAGTATTACTCTGCATTAAAAAATGACAAAATCATAGAATTTACAGGGAAATGGATGGCATTAGAGCAGATTATGCTAAGTGAAGCTAGCCAATCCCTAAAAAACAAATGCCAAATGTCTTCTTTGATATAAGGAGAGTAACTAAGAACAGAGTAGGGACGAAGAGCAGGAGAAGAAGATTAACATTAAACAGGGATGAGAGGTGGGAGGGAAAGGGAGAGAGAAGGTAAATTGCACGGTAATGGAAGGAGACCCTCAGGGTTATACAAAGATACAAGGGAGTGGGGAAGGGAAAAAATAAAGGGGACAAGATGCAGTGAGGGGAGGGAGAGAGGGGAGGGGAGGAGGGGAGGGAGGGGAGGGGGATGTGAGGATGGAAAGGCAGCGGAACACAACAGACACTAGTATGGCAATATGTAAATCAATGGATGTGTAACTGATGTGATTCTGCAATCTGTATATGGGGTGAAAAATGGGAGTCATAACCCACTTGAATCAAATTGTGAAATAGATATATCAAGAACTATGTAATATTTTGAACAGCCAACAATAAAAAATTAAAAAAAAAATAGAGAGACATAGGCTAATAACCTGGATTAAAAAAAAAAAAAAAAAAAAAAAATCCAACAATATGCTACCTTCAGGAGACTCATATGATAGGAAAAGACATACACAGAATAGAGCTAGG